>NC_064416.1:4045000-4070000 GCF_023375975.1 Astyanax mexicanus | reverse complement strand
CTCGGGCTGATGTTCTCCTCCAATCAGGAGCTTTTAGTTCACTACTGAACCCATTTGCAGTTTTCACACCAGCACTATTTGATTCAGTTTCAAACGAACTCTGGAGTGGTTCTCTAATGGTGAGAACGTGATATGGTCTCGATTCGAACCAGCTATCAAATATACTCCTATTATTTGAGCTAATCTGCTGATAAGTCTCAGTTTAATCAGATATAGTAACCAGATCATATACTGCTTTAAACAAACGCTGTCTCCGCTGCTGCTCCATGCTGGACAAAAAAAACAGGAGCACCAGTGAGTTCAGTAGCTCCTCCATTTCCACTCGCTGTTGTGTTTAGTTAATGTGGATCTCTGTGGAAATGCATGCCCAAAGTGTAATTACAGTGCGCGGCAGTGGACAAATAGCTATTTTATTAAACGCGAGCAGACGAAATTCAGAGATGTGTTTCCGGACGGAACTAAAATTACTGGAGGACCCGGAGTTCAGAGAAAAACAGTAGATAATTCAGCCTGTAATTTTCTCAGAGGACGTCTGAGAAAAACACACACATGGTCGTTACGGACGGGAATAAAATCACAGAGGATAAAAAAAACCCATAAAAGAGAAAATTACCCCCGAACCCCATGAGAAACTAATCCCATCCAGAAAGGGCTTTATATTTAAATTTGAAAGTAAAAATAAGAAAATGTTGAATGAAGAAATAACCCTGAAAAGAAATGAAACACCTTTCATCATTTTAGTGTGGGAGGTTTCATGGCTAAATTGGAGCAGCCTGGTGGTTAATCTTCATTAATTGCACATTGCACCAGTAAGAGCAGAGTGTGAAGGTTCAATTAGCAGGGTAAGAGCACAGTTCTGCTCTAAATATTGCAATGCACACAACATTATGGGTGACATACCAGAGTTCAAAAGAGGTCAAATTGTTGGTGCACGTCTTGCTGGAGCACCTGTGACCAAGACAGCAAGTCTTTGTGATGCATCAAGAGCCACGGTATCCAAGGTAATGTCAGCATACCACCAAGAAGGACCAACCACATCCAACAGGATTAACTGTGGATGTTGTAAGAGGAAGCTGTCTGAAAGGGATGTTCGGGTGCTAACCCGGATTGTATCCAAAAAACATAAAACCACGGCTGATCAAATCACGCAGAATTCAATGTGCACCTCAACTCTCCTGTTTCCACCAGAACTGTCCGTCACCACAATCAATTATTCTGGTCTAAAACCAGGTGTTTCAGTTTGCCTTTCTGCTTGTTTGTTTCCTCACACTCGCCACGTTACACTCTCAAGGCCTCAAAGTGGAGTTTTCACTGTCACACTTCCACCCACACACACACAGACACACACACACACACACACACACACCGTACACACACTGTGTGAAACCTCAGGGCCAGCTGCTCGGATAAAGCGAGAAGAGCACGTGAGGAGAAAGGACTTGGTAAGAATGTGAAGAGAAGTATTGGAGGAGGAGGAGTGATCCTGAGTACAGACAGAATAGCAGAAAATAAAACAGAAGAAGGCATTCCTGATTCAGAGCGCTGTTAGAAAGTATGTGAAATATTCACAGCTTTCCTAATGTCTGCCTGAATCTTAATCTGACCTGAAATGTGGCCAGACCTTCAATTAAATTCTTAAAAACTAGCAAACGAGTAACATATTTCAATACTTCAATTTTAGATTTAATTTATTAAGGAAAATCAGCCAACATGAAAATGATACAGTATCTCACTGCCAGCCCTGATGCTGTCAGTCTGCCCATTCAGGACAATGGTTCTCCGAAAGACTCCATTTCCCAGCATTCTCAGACCATGAACTACAATAACTCTGCTGAACGCTTGACTCTGCAGCGTTCAGCCTCGCCCACCTTTTGATTGCTCATTTCTCACACCTGTTTGTATCAGTATAAATAGCCCTCTGTTTTCTCTGTCCCCCGCCGAGTATTATCTAGTTTTTAAGCGCTGTCACGACGCATTTTCCTTGCTTTCTTTTCTTCTGGTTATCGACCCATTTCGGCTCTCTAGTTTTGTTGTGGATCTTTAGTTACCGACCGTGCTTTCCTCTCTGACTACTCTCTTGACTTTTCCCCAATTATCCTGCTTGTCTTACCGTGTACAGACTCTGGTTTTGGCTCTACATTCTGGTATGTTGCTGTTTATTGCTGCCCTATTGTTTGCTTGCTGTACTGTGTACACCAGTCTCTTTGGGATCTGTGTTTATAACTTATCTCACCTTGTCCTGGCCCTGCTGACAAACTGAGCACACCCCTCACTTTTATGTAAATATTTTACCACTATTTATCTTTTTTTATGGGAGAAGACTGAAGATATGAAACTTTGATATTGTACCTAGTGAAAAAAAGTAGATTAAAGTATAGTAAGCATTATTATACTATAGTGCACTAAAGTGTTCTTGTAGCCACATTATTATTAATCAGTATATTAAAAGAGGAAATTTAAAATTGAATAACTTATTTTTTGTACTATATGTATGTATTATACTTTAATTGTATAAAAATAGTACAAAAGTCTTACTTAAATTGTGCTAAGTGTACTTAACTGTACTAAAATGGAACTATTTTAAATATGTCACGTCTGGTGCTGTTAGCTCCTCTGTCCCTTCCACACCCAGCTCTAACGGAGGTTCTCAGGTCAACAACTACATTACCCAGAATGCACCACCCGCTGACATCACGCACTCACCTGATCACGTGACACCTCACCTGCTTCCTCCAGGAAGTCCTGAGTACTGATTACTGGCACTATATAAGAGCACTCCACACAAACACCCACGCCGCGTATTGTAGGTTCTCCTCATTACAAAGCGTTTCTATATCTCTTGTCTCAGTTTATCTTGTGTATGACCTTGCTTTTGTTTTCTTGACGCCGATTATTGCCTTGCCTCTGATATTGGTTTGCTTGTGTATTACCTGGACTGTGTTTTCACTACTGCCTCTTGGATTACCTCTGCTGCTGGATCTCTCGTGTATGAACTCTGGACTGTCTCTTGTTTATGGTATGGTTTTGTCTACATTGCTCTGGTTTCTGGTGATTAACTGTTTTCTGTATCAACCACGTATTACATCTGTTTATTTTTATAATAAACATATATTTTTATCAGTATCTGCACGTGTCTGCAATTCTGTGCTCATCATGACAAAATATACTTATGTAACATTTTAAACATTTAAACTACTTAATGTATGTAACCCTATATATATTTTAAATATGCTTACAGTAAAATAACAATACATTTAATATAATAAGAGTATTACAAATGTATCACTATTTATTATACACAGAGTATATTAGAAATGTACTAAGAATTGATGATAAATATATGTGATCTAGTTACATTAGAGTACAAATATACATGCTTCTTGTTTCTGTCTTTTGTAAGTAGCACACTTCTAGTATACTTCTTTGAGAATAAAAATATATTTTAATATACTGTACTACAATTTTAGCAGGTTACAAATTTACACTTTTTTTATTTGACATTTAAATGTGTTACTTAACACTGTATCCTATAATTTACTTATACTTATATTTTTCTAGTTGTAAAAACCGCCCAATAGCACTACATTGAGGAAACCTGAGTTTTCCGGTAAGCAGTCTACAGTCTAATATACTCACCTCTGAACGAAAGAGCAAAAGAGTTAGCGTTGTGGTTAGCGGCTAATGCTAATGCTGCTGCACCCAGCCTTAGTGCTGGAGAAACTTCACTGAAAAAAAATCCCCCTTAAAACTCTGTACTTCAGTGGAGTGGCTTTACTGCTCCTTAATACCCGACTGGTAAAATTCATACATAAGGAGCACCAGATTATATGGCACACAGTTGATTTTTGTGCAAATAAAAGGATTTTAAGTGCACCTTATAGTGTGAAAAATACAGTACTTTACATTATATCAAAGTGTCATAAGTGTACTCACTTTTGTGAGATACTCTAAGTATAAATCTTTGCTTTCTGCACCTGTTTTGACCCCTTTAAGCATTAACTCTTCATTTTTTTAGAGTTTTCAGTTATTGATGATCAATCCTGCAGTTCCTGGAGTTCCTGGAGGATTGATCTTGGATCAGTGCTGCATTAACTCAGCATTGCTGGTGGGCTTCCTTACATAAGTTACTATATCTTCTAGGGACCAGGAGTTCACAAACTTTCGCAACTCACGGCTTACTCAACCCACCACAGAACGCCTCACAGCCAAATCTATACAAAATACAACACAACAATCAATATATCCTGTCAAATTGACTGATAACCTGTAGCTGACTCTGGTATAATTGTTGCTTTCATTGTGAAAGAGCCTGTTTTTAAAACTCGTACGATAAGAATGCAAGATCGATCAATGAGTTTGACCTAAATATATATTGATTATCTTGTATTAATACTTTCAGAATATCTGTCAAAATGAGAACCAAGTCTTTGGCCAACACTTCACTTGCAGTACCACTGTGGTCCACTGGGGGAGCACAGCCCACAGCTTTTAAATCACTGTTGTAGATTTACTCATGAGCTCAGGGTCATTGTCTTGGTGCACAACCCACTCACAGATACACAGATCTACGGTAATTTTCAGATTATAAAGTGCACCGGATGTCATGTTTTCCTTCTAATTTAGCAGATCTCACTGCTGCTGCTGCTGGTGGGATAACTAAGTTAAGGAAAGCTAAGCTAAGTAAGCTAATTAAAAACTCTAATTCTTAAAAGCAACTCTAAAAAACATACTCATTACAGATAAAAAAATTATTCATAAAGCATTATAAACATGATTATACATATATTTTTTGAAAATGTATAACCTATCATAGCCATGTTTGTAATGCATTATGACTGTGTTCATAACATGTTATACGTCAAAACCAAGATACACAGTCCCAGGTTGCAGACTGCATTATCACCCAAAAAAGCTGCTAACTTATAAACACACCTGTGGGATAGATTATTAATTATCGCTAGCAGTTAGCCGCTAATGCTAATGCTGCTGCACCTAGCCTTAGTGAAAATCTGGAAATCTAAGTTTACTGTTAATAAATGGAAGCACTTTACTCACAGTTTTCAGGAGAAAAATCTGTGTAGATTAACATCCAGTGTTTATTTAACTTTTTAAAGATATGTGGTAAAACTTTCTATGAATGTCATCTCATAAAACAATATAAGCTGTGCTTATAATATGTATGTTAAAATAGTATATATATATATATTCGTGAGTAAAGTGCTTCCATTTATTAAGAGTAAGTTTAGATTTCCAGATTTTCACTAAGGCTAGGTGCAGCAGCATTAGCATTAGCGGCTAACTGCTAGCGTCACATGTGGCTCTTTGCCTGTTATTGTGCAGCTTTTCCATTTATAATAAAAAAATACATATTTATATAAATGTAAAATACATTTAAAATAGAAGGGCTAAAAGCTAAAACATAAAATTTGACAAATAAAAAGACAAAATAATTAAAATAAATAACAAAGTAAAAAAGAGAAACAATTGATTGATTGAAATCGAAATGATTAATATTGCACATTTTGCTCAATAAATCTAAGTAAAACTGATGTTTTTTCATTATTTCTTTAAATGCCCAGTGAGCAAAAAGACATTTACAAGTTCTGAAAAATATTAGCAATTAATTTAAGAGATGTCCTAGCAATCAGAAAGTTTTTGAAACATATTTTAAGGACGTAGAAAAGAGCACTTTGTTAGCGGACATCTTTGCCGGATGCTGAAAAGCCACATTTAGACAAATTACTTTATTTAAAAGCTTTAAACGCTGCCAAGATAACTTTTAACTTGATTAACTGGCTTCTATGTTTTTTTTTTAGTAATATTAACATCTTTTATGAGCTAATTTAAGTCAGACCAGGCTAAATTATCTCAAATTGCACAAATATTTAGGACCGTATCTGTCCTGCACATCTCAACACAGTTAATGTATGTATAGTATGTGAATCAGCTCAAAAACAGCATTTATTTTAATGCACAGCTCTGGAAAATAATAAGAGAGCACTTAAAAATTAAATTAAAAAACCTCTGGAATATAATCAAGAGGAAGATGGATGATCACAAACCATCAAACCACCAAACTGAACTGCTTGAATTTTTACACCAGGAGTAAAGCAGCATAAAGTTATCCAAAAGCAGTGTGTAAGACTGGTGGAGGAGAACATGAGGATATATTTCTAACATACTTATCTCGAAATATACTTTTGTACATTTTTAGCAAAGTGTGTTAAAAACAGCTGTTACAGTAGTTCACTTAAAATACAATGCATCATGTAATTTTTTAGAAGGTAAATTAAATTACTACGTTGTTAAAATGTTTTAAAAATATGTTTAGTTATTACATTAATATAAAAATTAAAATGTATGTCAATGCTCTGTAATTATAATTAGGAAAATATAAATATAAGTAAATAACACATTTAAATGTCAAATAAAAAAATTAAAGTAAATTTGTAACACTCTCAAAATTGTAGTACAGTGTATTAAAATATATTTTTATACCCAACAAAGTATACTAGAAGTGTGCCGCTTACAAAAGTCAGGAACAAGAAGCATAGTTGTACTCTGAATGTAAATAGATCACATATATTTAATATCAATTCTCAGTACATTTAGTAAATGTTACTTAAGTATATTCAAAATAGTTTAATTTTAGTACAGGTAAGTACACTTAACACAATTTAAGTAAGAGTTTTGTACTATTTTTATACTGTAATTAAAGTATAATAAGTACAAAAAAAGTTGTTCCATTTTATCTCTCTTTAAATATACTGATTAATAATAATGTGGCTACACGAACACTTTAGTGCACTATAGCATAATAATGCTTAGTATACTTTAATCTACTTTTTTTTCACTAGGGAAATTACATGCTGATTGGTTTATTTCATGTTATGCCCAAAATTAACCACACCCATGATTAATTAAAAGAATTAGCACATGGCTTTTGCTTGTTTCGAGTCAAATAAGGTGTACTTTTCCTGTTGTTACGATAGCAAAGACTCTCTCTCTCTCTTATCCCCTTTCTCCTATTTCTACCCCTGAACAGTGGCTGCCGTCCAGTACAAAAGGTCAGCAGTTGTGATACCAACTGGTCAGGTAGCCGCAGTGTGGCCCCCTGCAGCCGGGGGGCGCCTTTCAACTCCGGCCAGCCGCCCTCCTCAACCAAGCGCCCCTGCGGCTAATTACCCCCGGCCTGCCTCCCCCGTCCCCTAACGAGCTGGACATAACGAGGGGAGGCTGCTGATCACGAGAGCGTCAGTGTGAATTCATCACACTCGCCTTTTATTCCGACAGAATACGGTCATGTGACCAAATGAGAGAAATGAAGACCAGAACATAAGAAAGAAAAACAGATGAAAACGTTTGACTGGCACTTTATCAAAAGCTCGCCCTGAATCTTGAAAATATATCAATATTAAAATTCCTCAGCAGAAAGAGCTGGATCTGGACTTGGAGCACAACCTTCTGCAGCTAGCCACCCATGCTAATGCTGACACTAATGCTCTCTACAGTCCACAACTTTTAAATGACTGGATTGCTTATAAATACATAAAATAATAAACACTAGAGATGTACTTTTGTATTTTAACCTGGATCTCGAATGCCCTTATAAACACTCCAATCACCAAAAAAAAAATTAATCCATTTTCTGTAAATCAGCTAAAAGAGTTCTTCTACGAGCCATTTGGAGGTGTAGATCTGTTGAAGAAATATTTCCATTTAGGTCTGCTGGTGATCCTCAGACAGTACACAGTACAAAGGATTAGCCAGCAGACTTTGTCTGAGGGAGGAATCTGTACCTACTTTTAAATAATGAGTTTTTACACTAGAGCAGGGGTGTCCAAACTTTTTTTGTTGGGGGCCAGAAGGAGAAATATATTTGAAGTCACGGGCCACAGACTCTGTAATAAAACAAATAATGAAATATACCACTTTAAATAATATATTTTCCTGATTATTTCATTTACACACCATTTTACTTGACTTACTATCTTTATCTTTGACAGTGTTGTGTAAACTAAGATTTTTCTAATTGATGTTTAATTTCATGATGTCTCTTAATAATAAACTCCTTAATTACGCCAACTTTTAGACTCTTTGGCCCGTTTTTCTGCGCGAGAAATGAGCACTTTCTCCGCTCTTAGACTCTTTGGCCCTTTTCTGCACTAGAAATGCGCACCCTCTCTGCTTTTAGACTCTTTGGCCTGTTTTTTTGCGCTAAAACTTCACTCTCGCCGCTTTTAGACTCTTTGGCCCGTTTCTGACACCTAGCGTTCAAACTTTGAATCTCACATTATAAAAACCTGCTTAACAGCGGGCCAACTTTCATTCTATTTCTAAAATACCTCGCGGGCCGTAATTTGGACACCCCTGCTCTAGCACTATTTAGCACTAGCATTTCAGCCACTGACCTAGTCTTAGAGTCTCTGTAAAACACCAAATCCACCGGAGATCCTATTTAAACCGATAGTTACACACAGAGGTGGGTAGTGCAGGTCCAGAAAGTCAGAAACTAAAAATCCAAATAACCCCGGGGTCGATTTTTACTTTTAACTAGTGTAAACAGAACTATTTGTTCTTTAGCACTGAATTACTGGGTAAAGTATATAAACACTGATGTGTTATTCACACAAATAACACAGGAATGAACTGCATGCTGTTCCTAGCACTGTTAGCTCCTCCTATCTGACGAGACGGCGCCGCTGCCCGGCTTCAGCTCTGCCTGTGGGCGGTCCCGAGCCGAGGTGGGCGGGGCCACGAATACTAATTCACAAGTTGATGTAGACACGGTGCTTTTCCTTATCGACTCGTTTATTTTTCTGAATATTTTCTTTTACTAGCTGCTGCAGAGAATGAGGAAGAGGAAGAGTTTCATCATGTACAGCATCATAAACAACTCAGAGAGACCCACTGTATTTCACAAACAACAAGTAAAAGAGGATTTAAGCAGGAAGGAGACCTTTAATAGTTTTCATGTCTTTAAAATTAAACTACAATGTAAAATAAAATAATGAAATAAAGAAATAAAGATCAACTCTGAATGGGTAGGTGTGTCCAAACTTTTGACTGGTTCATTCCGTCCCCATTTATTGTATAATAAATCTAATAATAATGGAATTATGATGACAGACCAACTCTTACTGTCTTTACTCTGAATCAGATAACACTCCACATCATCACACACACAGCTCACCTGCCTGCCATCCCTCATCTGCTCTTCATTAACATTCCTTTACTACACACACACACACACACCTTCACCCATGAGCTCACACACTCTCACTCTGGCTCAGGTTTTGGCTCGGGGGTCTGACTGCACCGGACCTGCTTCATCTTGTTCATGTTTCTTCAGCATTAGGTAACAGGTACAGGTGAGTCTGCATTAACACTACCTGGGTCTAAAGTGAACATGATCAAAACTGAGCACACACCTGACCTTCTCACCTCCTTTCACTTACTCTTTACCTTTAAATACACACCTGCTTACTAAAAATAAAGGCGAGAAATGAAGACGACTTTTCTGTTTCCCTAAATGTCCTTTTAATAGACGGTTCTTTAAAGGAATACTAAGATTAAAACACTTAAAATTGTCAATGGTCAAAAGAGTCATTTGTGACTGGATACCCCTCTTGAAAGAACACCACGATAACGATGATACTCTATCACAACTTTATCTTTAAATACATTCCTGCTTACTAAAAGTAATGGCAGAAATGAAGACCATGTTTTTTTTTCTTTCACTGGATGGTTCTTTAATGACATACTAAGCAAAAACACTTAAAAAGGTCAATGGTCAAAAGAGGAATTTGTGACAGGATACCCCTCTTGAAAGTACACCACGATAACGATGATACTGTATCACGATTCTGTGATTATGTGATACTGACAAAGAAAGAATATATCAACCTTTTGACCTCCTTTTACTTCTTCTTTATCTTTAAATACATGCCTGCTCACTAAAAATAATGGCAAGAAATAAAGATAGACTTTTCTTTTCTCGAAATGTCCTTTCAATAGATGGCTCTTTAAAGGAATACTAAGCCAAAAAAACACTTAAAATTGTCAGTGATCCAAGGAGTCATTTGTGACTGGATACCCCTCTTGAAAGTACACCTTGATAACGGTCATACTGTATCACGATACTGTGATTATGTGATACTGAAGAAGAATAAAATACTCCTAAATAAACAAATACCAGGAATTATGGGTTTATTGGTGTTCATTTCACATAATATATCAATCTCTTGACCTCTTTCCACTTCTTCTTTATCTTTAAATACACACCTGCTTCCTAAAAGTAAAAAAAAATCGACATTTTCTGTTCCCTAAATATCCTTTCAATCGACGGTTCTTTAACGGAATACTGAGCAAAAAACACTTAAAAAGATCAATGGTCAAATTGAGTCATTTGTGACTGGATACCCCTCTTAAAAGTACATCACAGAATATAACGGCCAATATTCTTTAGCACAGATTTACCCTATTTGTTTGATTATAGCGGCACAACATGGAGAAATGAATCAGTAACTTTAGTAAGTCAACTTGGGGGGCAAGTCTTAGGGAGTTTACAACAAAAAAAATCCATAATTGATGCCAAGTATTGATAATATATCGCAGGAGAAATCAATATGTTAAAACGCAATATAGATATCATGTCAAGAGTCCATCACTCAGCCCAGTACAGTGAATATCAGAACAGTAACTGGATACCCCTCTCAAGAGACCATTACTAAGCCAATACATTATAAAGCAATAACTAAATACCCCTTTCAAGAGTCCATCTTTTAGCCCAGTAAGTAAAGTATATTTCATGTTGAAAGATAATGCAGAACATTACACAATCCTTGCACAATTATGTCTCACCGATTTTGTCTAGAAAGGTTAATGGTGCATCCAGCCCTGCCTTTAAAAGTTCAAAGTTAAAATCAGCAATCACTCGATCACACTGAAAGAGGATTGGCAGCCAATGTCTGACCCTGAAACACTATTTGGTCCATTTAAACATTTAAACATAGTAGTTTGTAAATTATGATCATGATATAAATAAGAAATAATATATACTACCCTTCACCCCAGCTGCCAATTGCCATTGTTTTTGTAGGTTACTTTATGTCATTCTGAGGTTGCTGATTGACATTCAAATAAATTTATGTGTAATCTTTGAATCTGAACCCCACTGAAAACCTCTGGAATATAATCAGGAGGAATATGGACGCAGGAGCAGCATAAGGTCACGCAAAAGCAGTGTGTAAGACTGGTGGAGGAGAACATGATGCCAAGATGCATGAAAAAAACTGTGATTAAAAACCAGGATTATTCCACCAAATATTGATTTGTGAACTCTTAAAACTTTATGAATATGAACTTGTTTTCTTTGCATTATTTGAGGTCTGAAAGCTCTTTTTTTGCATCTTTTTTTGTTTATTTCAGCCATTTCTCATTTTCTGTAAATAAATGCTCTAAATTACAATATTTTTATTTGGAATTTGGGAGAAATGTTGTCTGTAGTTTATAGAATAAAACAACAATGTTCATTTTACTCAAACATAAACCTATAAATAGCAAAATCAGAGAAACTGATTCAGAAACTGAAGAGGTCTCTAAGGTTTTTTATATATATATATAAATATATATATATATATATATATATATATATATATATATATATATATATATATATATATATATATATATAATGTATTAGAGAGAGAGAAAGAGAGAGGGGTTGTATGGACAGGAGGATCTTTTGTCGAACAAGCAACAAAGCAGAATGCTTACGGCCCACTGGGATAAAAGCTCCAGTAAAGCAGTAATAATGGGGGGGAAGTGTCAGAGAAACGCTGTAGAGGAGAAAAGTAGACGAGCAAAGACCACCAGTGACATTTACAGCCCCCTACTCATCCCATTTACACCAGGACACGCACATAAAAGCACATAAAACTACATTATACCACATAAAATCCACATTTAACCACATAAAACTACATAAAACCACAAAAACCGCAGAGCATGCAACCTTTACATCTCCATCCATACATCCTATACAGTCTCCTCTCTGCTGTGATTGGCCAGACCACACTCTGACCGCCTTAATGGTAAAAGCAGTGGCAGTGACTGACCTCTGAACTGCTCCAGACTCCTGAGATCATGTTTGTTCCTGTTTTTACTGCAGACTTGCAGCATTTTTATTCCCTTTTCATTCAGTTCTTTCATTTTCTCACAGTTAAAGCTCTTTCACACCGATCTGTTTTTAACCTCGTGAGACCTTGCTTCCTTATATCTTCTCTTTTTTTTAAAAAGCATTGATCCTTTGGAATAATATGGAGACAATGCCAGTACCAGCTAGTTTATATATGACAAAATTACACTCAGATGGCGGGAATCCCAGACAGAAGTTTCCACAGCCAGTTCGGACCGAAGCAATTTGGCAACCATATGATTACCACCTATAAAAAGGTTTAAATTTTCAGCACTAGAAACCTAGGTTTTTAATTTCTACATTTTCGTTTTAAACATGCTCTGACTTTAAAAATCCAAATACTGCATATACCGAAATATACAACTACGTTGTCTTGTATTTTTTGGGAAAGTCATCCAAAATACTTAATTTAACCTTCAGGAATTTAAGGAATATCTTGGATTTCAGGTAGTTAGACACTATTTTAAGTTTGTTAGCTTTAATCATTTAGCTCCAGAGCAGAAACAATCTTAAGGTTAAAAATCCATCTCCTTAGATCTTGATGTTCCTATTACACAGTGCATAACATAATCAATAAGCTTACAACCCATGGCATTGTAGCTAACCTCCCTGGATGTGGACAGAAGAGAAAAACTAATGGTTGCAACACAGGATAGTCCAAAAAAATAGTTCCAAAGAAATTCCCGCTGTCCTGCAGGCTCAGGGTGCATCAGTGTCAGCGTGGACTATCCAAACATTTGAATGAAATGAAATGAAATGCTAATGCAGGAGACCTAAGAGGAAAACACTTCTAATAGAGAGAAATAAAAAAGCTAGACTGCAGTTTGTGAAAACAATTACGTAAATAATCTCAGATCCTTCTGGGAAAAAATCTTGTGAACAGATGAGACCAAGATATTAAAAGATAGAAGATAATGTTCTACTTGCAAACTATTTAACAAAAACATTAATGTTGATTATAAAAATGTGTTGACTCTAGATTTCAATGTTCTTTTAACGAGTAATTGTAAATTGGTAACATCACTACACTACACTACACAAATTTCCTGAAGGAAACGCAAAAATGCCTCCCACCATTTGCTATGTTGGTTGCTATGGTATTGCTATGTGGTTGCTAGGTGCTTGCTATGGTGACTGTGGTGGTTGCTAAGGTGTTGTTAAGCGGTTGCTAGATAGCTGCTGGTTTATCCAATAGCTCCTCAATACACACACAGTACTGGAGAGCAGGGGACAGGGCCAAATTCGAATGACAATTGTACAAAAAACAGACATCATCTCATTTTGTACAGCATATTTTCTGAAAGAACTCGATAAGTTCTATAAGTCGTCCGATTTTGGTCATCGTATCTCAAAAATTGTGATGTACACGGGATTTCAATTTTCTCCCCAATCATTTTCAATGGGAAAAAAGTGTAAATTTACAAATTTTTTTTGCGAAAACTGCTTGTTTGATCAAAAAGCTGTATACAAGTACGCATAGCACCATCAGGGAATTGGAACAGCGTCGATATCTTGATAACTGTGGGACAAGAAGCGCGGCGACGAGCGTTCTCTATACGCAACCGTAATAATCGACACACTAGTCGACTAATAAAATAATCATTATTTGCAGCTCTATCGAACAGCACATCTATCCATTCTGCTTCTTCTTTTTCTCTTTATCTGTTCTTTCCTATAGACCAGCGAGAGGAAATCCATCTCCGTGGCTCTGATGTCAATCAGCCGGTGCTGTAAAGTATGATAATGTGATTAAAGAGGGCTGGAGTAATCTGTGTGGAGTGGACGTTAGCATTAGCGCAGCGCTGCCCTTTTAAACGAGGGGCTTTTTAGCTGTGCGTATAATCAGAGACGAGAACGCTCTGATTAAGACATAATCACCTCAATGCCATCCCCCCCAACACACACACACACACACACACACACTCATACACACTTACACACACCAGTGCACAGTATACTCTTCTACACACATACACACACTCACCCAACACTTCATTACTCACACCATACAGCTCCATTATGCACTCCATCTATTGCTCTATATGCTACTTTTACCAGCATGTACTGAAAATGCACAGTACTTACATAGTTATTACTCATCAATTACAATTCAGGTGTGCCAAATCGTATCGTATGCAATAATATCACCAACATTTTTAAAATAATGTGAACCATATTATACCTTGAAATATGGTGCCATACCACCCACCCCTAATTATTAGTACTCACCTTAGTTTACTACTTTTTTTTTACTGGTTTTAACTGAAGAAAAATTCACATTGTTCTCATTCCCCATTAAATATCTACTAGAGCCAGATTATATCTGTCCAGTATCATTTATTTTACTTTAATCCTGGATATATGGAGATATTTGGAGAAGTGTTTTATTATTAGTATTATGACATTCTGGACCATTGACTTCTGATACAAATCTGATAAAACTTGCATTTTTTAATATACCAGTTATACAATATATATATAACATCGTTATTAAGCATCGTCATTGCGATGTGCGAATGCGCAATAATCACATCGCAGGACGTGTGATGTCACTTAAGGCAATTATATCAAACACAACATGTTGCAGCGTTTTGATTCTTGACACAAGAAGTAGATACACAGCACTGTCTCTGTGTCTGTGTGAGTGACACAATGCTGCTGCCTGAGAAGCGCGAGGGGGCGGGGCAGGAGTAAACACGAGGTAACCTCTCGCATTGGCCTCCATCCACATGGTTGGGCACGTGCTCGTAACGTGAGCACATGTTGAAAGCTGTGCACCTCAGTCCAGCACAGTTTAGCGGTGCAGATATTTCCAGTTACAGCTGAATTTATGCTTTTAATCCCAGAAAAACTACACTCTTCTTATTCACCTTTTAAAAAGCAATTTAAATGCCTGATTAAAGGGCTGATTACTGTTGTTTTGCTGTTTTCCTCGAGTTTTGATAACAAATACACACCAACATGCCCTTAATCCAGCTGTGCAATCTGCAATTGGTACACTATTGATCACTAACATAGGATTTATATAGATATATCACTTATGTCAAATAGGTTTTTATTCATTAACCATCAATTACACGATTATTAACCATCTAATGCATCTAATACCACCCTGCAAAACTTCCTACCAATAATTACACCTCTACCTGATGAAAATAAATGAATAACACTGTCTAAAGTGCTGCCACTATGATCAGGAGATTGATGGTTTCAATCCCGGTTATGCAGCTTGCCATTAGCGGCTGGAGCCCTGAGAGAGCACAACTGGCCTTGCTCTCTCTGGGTGGGTACAGTAGATGGCGCTCACCCTCCTGGTGTTTCGGCATCACTATTGATAGGGGGAGTCCTAATAAATGGGTTGGATAGTTGGCTTTGTAAAATGGGGAGAAAATGGGATACTTTTTTTTTTTATTTATCTAAAAAAATAATACTACAAAAAACATCTAATCTACACAGCCACTAAATAACTACTGTACATAATCAACCACAAAATATACCATAGAAACATCCTAGCAAGACCTGAGCAACCATGTAAAACCCCCAGAAACCAAAACTGAAACAAACGTATCGAATATTCGACTGACTGTTGATGACTGTAGTCTAGGTTGTATTGAGTCAGTGGAGCACCTGCGTTTTCCGTTGCCAAGATACAGGAGTGGTACACCAGAAACTTACATGAACACAGCTTATTTCCAGACGACCACGCCCATCAGAGTAGAAATACTGTATTCAGAAGCACTGTTGCTATTTAAACAAAGCAGGAGGATGGCGGGAAAGTTGACAGTTTGTTGGGTGTTTCTAATAAACTGGCCACTCAGTGGGCAGCCGGTGTCAGTCAGACTCATTACCACAGAGCTTTCTGTGCCGTACAGATGCAGAAAAGCAGAAGAGGAAGAGTCTAGTGCCCAAACTCAGAGCTTCAAAGTGTCTCTTCCCATCTTTAAGCCACCAGAGGAGAACAGACAGCCCGTAAGAAGTGCTCTTCAGAGGCTTTGCACTGAGGGATCATGGGATATCAGTCATCCGTAGTCCTCCAGTGAGTCTGTCCGTGAGTCTGAAACCGTGTGCATTAGGAGGCTAATCTTCAAAACCTCTCTCTCTTTTTCTCTCCATCCTTCTCATACTCTCTCGCTCTATCCTTCCTTCTTCTCTTAATATCCCCTCGCTCGCTGGAGACGTCCCTTTGAGGCTTTAAACCCAGTTAATCTCTCTCTCTCTCTCTCTCTCTCTCTTTTTCTCTCTCTCAGTCTCTCGCTTTCTTTCACTAAATCTTCAACAAATCAGTGTCTCAGACTTCACCGACCACCACGACTCAAACCAGTGAGAGAACAAGAGAAGAAAAGATGGAGAGAGGGATGATGAACAAAGAAAATTAAGAAAAATAAATATGATTTAAGGATGAATTAAAGAAGTTAAACTTACATTTATAGCACTTTTCTAGACACCCAAGGACGCTTTACAATCATGTTTTAAACACAACCATTTAGCTGATGCTCTAACAAGTTTAATCCTATTACAGAGATGAGCCAATGCAGTGTTAGGAGTCTTGCCCAAGGCCTCTTATTGGTGTAGATCAGTATAGTCACCCAGATTGGAAATCAAATTCCAGGCTCCCACACAGATGGTGAGAAGTGAGAAGCATCAGCCAATCACACACAGCGTACTCTCAACCAGAAACCACCATCCAACTGGAAGACTGCATCAGGCACTGAGGAGTTAACCCAGCACCAACCACCAATCCATATTTGGGACATGAAACATATGTATTGAACATGAAAACTCCACCCAGGTATGGACCTGAACCCAAGACGTCAGTGCAAGAGAGTTATGGTAAAGATCAAAAGAGAAAACGACAGATTGAGACGAAAAGAGACAAGAAAGAAGACACAGAGGAAGAAAGAGAGAGAAAAGAGACAAATTAAAAATAAAAGTCAAACGAAGAAGTGGGAAAGAAAGATGAGTGAAAGAAAGATGGAGTAAGAGAGAAAGACACAAGAAAGAAAAAGCAAGAAAAGAAAAGACAGAGGGAGAAATAAAGAAAAAGAAACAGATAAAGAATAAAAGATTAAAGGAACAAATGCACAGCAGTATACTAAAGAGATTTGGGAACCAATAATAAATTATTTTAAAAGGCCATAATTATCATTATTTATTTGTTTATTTAATCGTTCTTTATTTTGTGTGTGATTGTCTGACCAATGGGCTTTATCTACTATTATTATTATTATTATTTTATTTTATTTTTTTGTTATTTATTTATACATTTAATTTAAGTTATCATCAGCCCTGTTTTCTTTTAAATTGATTATAAAACAAAAATGTGACTAAAAAATATAAAAAATGAATAAAAGACAAATGAAAAAAATGTTCAGATGAGTGAGAGAAAAGAGAGAAAGAGTGAGAGAAATGTGGAGTGAGATAGAAGAGAGACATAAAAGACACAAAGCGTGAAAAGAGAAAGAAATAAATGACAAATAAAGAAATGAGACAGATGAGTGAGAGAGAAAAACTGAAAAAAATCTAAGAAAGAAGAACGAAAGAGAAAGAAAGAGATAAATGTCTGAGAGAGAAGCAGTGGAGAAGACCAAACAACTAGAAAAAAACAGAGAGATAGATAGATAGATAGATAGATAGATAGATAGATAGATAGATAGATAGATAGATAGATAGATAGATAGATAGATAGATAGATAGATAGAGAGGAAAAAGCCTCCAGCAGTGTTGATCATCTGCCAACTCTAAGAGGAGGAGGTTTATGGAAACAGATTTATTTTATTGATTCTTACCAATAAATGGCTAATTGGCTGATTGCCAGCTATAAAATCTCATGATGGGTCACAATAAAAGAGTGTACTTTCCTCAAGAGCTGCTGGAGCTCCATAAATCACTACAGCAAACCATTTAAATACAGTCCTCCACCCCTCCATCCCTACATCAATTCACCCCTACATCAATTCACCCCTACATCAATCCACCCCTTCATCAATCCACCCCTCCATCACTCCACCCCTACATCAATCCACCCCTCCATCTCTTTCACTTTCACAACACTTTCTCTCCACAGAGTTCACTCTGCACTCTATATGGTCCATACTGTAAATACAGAATACACAGTCAAGACAGTCTATATAGTCTAAACAGTCTGTAGAGATAGCCCGTACAGTCTATACAGTCCATACAGTCTATACACTCTATAAAGACTATACGGTCTATACATTACATGGAGCCCATGCAGTCTATACATTCCATAAAGTCCATACAGTCTGTAGAGTCCACTGTCCACTGTATATGTCCAGTATATACAGTCCATACAGTTCATACAGTCTATACAGTACATAAAGTCTATATAGTCCATAAAGTCTATACAGTCCATACAGTTCACTGTCCATACAGTCTATACAATCTATATAGTCCATAAAGTCCATACAGTCTGTAGAGTCCACTGTCCATGCAGTATATACAGTCCATACAGTTCATACAGTCTATACAGTACATAAAGTCTATATAGTCCATAAAGTCTATACAGTCCATACAGTTCACTGTCCACACAGTCTATACAATCTATATAGTTCATAAAGTGCATACAGTCTATACAATCTACAGTATATAGTTCATAAAGTGCATACAGTCTATACAATCTATATAGTTTATAAAGTACATACAGTCTACACATTCTATATAGTTTATAAAGTACATACAGTCTATACAATATACAGCTTATAAAGTCCCTACAGTCTATACAATATATATAGTCCCTAAAGTACATACAATCTATACAATCTATATAGTTTATAAAGTATTTACAATCTATATAGTTTATAAAATCCATACAGTCTATACAGTCTGTATATATACTATATAGTCTATAAAGTACATACAGTCTATAAAGTCCACAATGTGTACATTTCCCACTGTTAACACAGTTTTACAGTTAATTAAGTTCACACAGCCTATATGACCCATTTAGTCTATATAGTCATTAGAGTCTGCACACTCTGAACAATCTGTACAGTTTATATGGTCCGTACAGTCCATACAGTCTAAACACTCTATACAGTCTACACAATCCATATCATCTATATAGTCATTACTGTTCTTATAGTTTACAGTTAATATAATCTACATAGTCCAGACTGTCCACACATTTCATACAATCTATATAGTGCACACTGTCTATTTAGTCTTTACAGTCCATACAATCTATATAGTGCACACTGTCTATTTAGTCTTTACAGTCCATACAATCTATATAGTCCACACTGTCCACACAGTTCATATAATCTATATAGTCCACACTGTCCACACAGTCCATATGATCTATATTGTCCACACAGTCTATACAATATATATAGTCCACACTGTCCATTTAGTCTTTACAGTCCATATATTCTATATATACCACACTGTCCATACAGTTCAAACAATCTATATAGTCCGCACTGTCCACACAGTCCATACAATCTATATAGTCCACACTGTCTATTTAGTCATTCCAGTCCATATAATCTATATAGTCCACACTGTCCACACAGTTCATATAATCTATATAGTCCACACTGTCTATTTAGTCATTCCAGTCCATATAATCTATATAGTCCACACTGTCCACACAGTTCATACAATCTATATAGTCCACACTGTCTATTTAGTCATTCCAGTCCATATAATCTATATAGTCCACACTGTCCACACAGTTCATATAATCTATATAGTCCACACTGTCCACACAGTCCATATAATCTATATAGTCCACACTGTCCACACAGTCCATACAATCTATATAGTCCACACTGTCTATTTAGTCCTTCCAGTCCATATAATCTATATAGTCCACACTATCCACATAGTTCATATAATCTATATAGTCCACACTGTCCATTTAGTCTTTACAGTCCATATAATCTACATAGTCCACACTGTCCATATAATCTATATAGTCCACACTGTCCATTTAGTATTTGCAGTCCATATAATCTACATAGTCCACGCTGTCCACACAGTTCATATAATCTATATAGTCCACACTGTCTATTTAGTCTTTACAGTCCATATAATCTACATAGTCCACACTGTCCACACAGTCCATATAATCTATATAGTCCACACTGTCCACACAGTCCATACAATCTATATAGTCCACACTGTCTATTTAGTCCTTCCAGTCCATATAATCTATATAGTCCACACTGTCCACATAGTTCATATAATCTATATAGTCCACACTGTCCATTTAGTCTTTACAGTCCATATAATCTATATAGTCCACATTGTCCACACAGTTCATATAATCTATATAGTCCACACTGTCCACACAGTCCATATAATCTATATAGTCCACACTGTCCACACAGTCCATATGATCTATATTGTCCACACAGTCCATACAATATATATAGTCCACACTGTCCATTTAGTCTTTACAGTCCATATATTCTATATATACCACACTGTCCATACAGTTCAAACAATCTATATAGTCCGCACTGTCCACACAGTCCATACAATCTATATAGTCCACACTGTCTATTTAGTCATTCCAGTCCATATAATCTATATAGTCCACACTGTCCACACAGTTCATATAATCTATATAGTCCATACTGTCCACACTGTCCATATAATCTATATAGTCCACACTGTCCACATAGTTCATATAATCTATATAGTCCACACTGTCCTTTTAGTCTTTACAGACCATATAATCTATATAGTCCACACTGTCCACACAGTTCATATAATCTATATAGTCCACACTGTACACACAATCCATACAATCTATATAGTCCACACTGTCCACACAGTCCATACAATCTATATAGTCCACACTGTCCACACAGTCCATATAATCTACAGTACTTTGCAATAGTTTTAGGCACCTAAGCAAATTACACTTTTCTTGCTTTATCTCAGCAATATGAGTGTGTCAGCAGCTCACCTGATTTAAACATTTGCGCAATACTGTATATAGTCCATACAGTCCATATAGTCCACACAACCAATACAGCCCATACAGCCCTTAATCCATCTGAACAGACTACACACTGTCCATTTAGATCCATTACATTACGATAATTTTTATTATTATGCCATTATCATGCAAAAACCTCCTTATGGTACATTCTGAAGCATCTATCATTTATAACATTTAGACCTAATATAAATCACAACTTCCAGATTTACATATGCTAATTTATAACCTCTACCCAGAAAGCACAATAACACTACACTGAACTGTGGGAGATACATGCTGGTCCTCCTGCAGTGCATGTGAATGTGATTTCTGCCTAAGCTGCTTCTCTGTATTGTCTGTATGCAAGGACAATTGAAGCCAGAAGCCACCGGTCACCATCATTACCATTACCATGAGTAACAAAGCAATTAACATAACATAATGATCCGCTACTGTTCCTTACCTGTAGTTCAGCTCCGACTGTGAGAACGTGGGGAGCTCTGCGGCCTGCTCCAGCTTCTCTACTCCACGCTTACAGAACTTTTCTACACACACACACACACACGGCTGAGCCCTCAGGGATATATAACACACACCTTCCCTTCTGTTCTCTGTTAACACACAACTGTAGAACACTGCATTCAGCGAGAAACTGACAGCGAGAAGAGGGAAAGTAGTGCTGCAGAGAACTGTAAAACTCTACAACTCAAAAACTCAGGTATAACACACTCAGATCTACCAGAGAGAGAGAGAACGAGAGAGAGAGAGAAAGAGAGAGAGAGTGTGAGAGAGAGAGAGAACGAGAGAGAGAAAGAGAGAGAGAGAGACAATGGCTGCATTCAGAGAGAGAAGAGAAAGCAGAGTATAATCTTTACCTCAGAGCAGCAACAATCCAGCCTTCCTTCTTTCTTCAACTCTTTCCATTCTCTCTCTCTCTCTCTCTCTCTCTCTCTCTCTCGCTCCCTCTCTCTCTCTCTCTCTCGCTCTCTCTCTCTCTCTGACAGCTGAATGAAACTATGGACTGACCTGCAGAGATTTTCAGTCAATACAATTCGCCGCTGGCAAACTTTGAACTTTCCTGCCTTCCTCTAGGAGTGTATCAGAGTGTGTGTGTAGCTGTGTGTGTAAAGGGGTGTGTGTGTGTGAGTGGGAGTGTGTGTGTAAAGGTGTGTGTGTGTGTGTGTGTGTGTGTGTGTATGTGAGTGTTTGCTCCTCCCTCTCCTCTTTCCTGAAAGCATGCCTTGGCAGGTTTGCATCTGGCTGAAGGATCAAAGACTCCTCCTCCTCCTCCTCCCTCACCTCTCTCTCTCTCTCTCTCTCTCTCTCTCTCTCTCACACACACACACACACACACTCTTTTTCACACACTTTTTACATTGTCTATTATTTTCTGTATTTGTCTCTTTCCTTTCTCTTTTACTCTCTCACTTCTTTCCTCTTTCTTTCATTTTTTTATTTTTTTCTCACTCACTCACTTTCTTAATATACACTTACTTTTTATTCTATGTCTCTCTCTCTCTCTCTCTCTAATTTTCTTTTTTTTGCTGTTTTTCTCTGTATATATTGTTTCTCACTTTTTCTCTCTCTCTGTTTTTTTCTCCTATTGGTTTCGCATTTACTTTCTCTCTCTTTCTCTTATCCTTCTCCTTTTTTACCCTATTCTTTTCTGCATTTGACTCAACGTCTCTCTCTATATATATTTCTTTCTCTTTTACTCCCTCACTTCTTTCCTCTTTTTCTCTTTTTTTTCTCACTCACTCACTTTCTTTATATACACTGACTCTATCTTTCTTTTTTATTCTATGTCTCTCTCTCTCTACTTTTCTTTTTCTGCTGTTCTTCTCTGTATATATTGTCTCTATTTTTTTTCTCTCTTTTTCTCTCTCTCTGTGTTTTTTCTCCTATTGTTTTCGCATTCACTTTCTCTCTTTCTTCTCCTTTACACTGTCTGTTCTTTTCTGTGTTTCTGTATCTCTCGTCATCTCTCTCTCTCTTTTCTTTCTCTTTTACTCCATTACTTCTTTCCTCGTTCTCTCTTTTTTCTCATTCACTTTCTTTATATACACTGACTCTATCTTTCTTTTTATTCTATGTCTCTCTCTCTCTACTTTTCTTTTTTTGCTGTTTTTCTCTGTATATAATGTTTCTCACTTTTTCTCTCTCTCTGTTCTTTCTCCTATTGGTACTTTCTCTCTCTTTCTCTTTTTCTTCTCCTTTACACTGTCTATCCTTTTCTGTGTTTCTGTATCTCTCGCCATCTCTCTCTCTCTCTTTTCTTTCTCTTTTACTCCCTTACTTCTTTCCTCGTTCTCCCTTTTTTCTCATTCACTCACTTTCTTTATATGCACTGTCTATCGTTCTTCTATATTCTTTCTCTCTCTCTTTTCTTTTTAGCAGTTTCTCTCTATATATATTATTTCTCCATTTCTCTCTCTTTCCCTCTTTCTTTCACTCACTCACTCACTCACTCACTCACACACACTTTTTTACTCTCTCTTTTCTTTCTCCTTTACACTGTCTATTATTTTCTGTATTTGGCTCTATCTTTACCTTTTTATTCTTTGTCTTTTTATTTTTCTTTCTTTTTAGCAGTTTCTCTCTCTATATATATATTATTTCTCCATTACTCTCTCGTTCTCTCTCTCTGTTCTTTCTCCCACTGCTTTCTCATTTACTTTCTCTCTCTCTATTTGGCTCAACTCTTGTCCTCTTTCTCTCTTTCCTTTTTTCTTTTACTCCCTCTCTTTTTTCATTCTCATTCACTTTCTTTCTATGCTCTGTCTATATCTTTATTTTTTATTCTATGTCTCTCTTATTTCTCCTTTACCCTCTCTGTGTTTCTCCTTTTGTCTCTCTCTCTCACAATATGTCTACCCTTTTTATCGTTTATTCCGTCTCTTTCTTTCTCTTTACCTAATTTTTTCTCCCTCCAATTTATTTCTCCTTTATTCTCTCTCTCTTCTCTCTTTCTCTCGCAATTGTCAGCTTGATCATTTTGCTGCTTGCATTTTTGGTTCGATTGGAGACATATATTTGATATTAGTGTGTGTCTGAGAGTGTGTGTGTGTGTGTGTGTGAATGTGAGTGTGTGTGTGTGTGTGTGTGTGAAGGGGGGGGGGGGGGGTGTCACCTTCCAAATGGCTTCAGCTGCATGACAAAAGGCAGGGAGTGGAGGAATGCAGGAAAAGTGCAAAGTCTACGTCCAACATTAACCTGAGAATCTCACACTGCCGTCTCAGAGTGTGTGTGTGTGTGTGTGTGTGTGTGTGTGTGTGTGTGTGAGAGACAGTAAACAGTAGCTAATGCAGGGCAGTTTAATCTGGTGTTCTTATCAGACTCTTCTGTTATCTTTAGAACTGAACTAAAATACTCTATATTTTACTCTAAAGCTCTGTAAAAAATAAGAGACCAATTAAAATTAAAATGATGAGTTTCTTTGATTTTACCAAATTAAAAACCTCTGGAATATAATCAAGAGGAAGATGGATGATCACAAACCATCAAACCACCAAACTGAACTGCTTGAATTTTTGCACCAGGAGTAAAGCAGCATAAAGTTATCCAAAAGCAGTGTGTAAGACTGGTGGAGGAGAACATGATGCCAAGATGCATGAAAAAACTGTGATTAAAAACCACCAGGGTTATTCCACCAAATATTGATTTCTGAACTTTTTGAATAGGAACCTGTTTTCTTTGCATTATTTGAGGTCTGAACAAAAGCTCTAAATGAGAATATATATATATATTTTTTTGAATTTGGGAGAAATGTTGTCTGTAGTTTATAGAATAAAACAATGATGTTCATTTTACTCAAACATAAACCTATAAATAGCAAAATCAGAGAAACTGAT